>NC_056737.1:1969754328-1969781828 GCF_019279795.1 Protopterus annectens
TAACACATAAAAATATGATTATAAATAACTCCATGTTGTGGTTGCTAAAGGAATTTTGTACTTCACCTATTACACCTAAACATATGGTCTGTTACCCATTAAATATTATTATTAGTTATCGTAACTTTATATTCATGCACCCTAAGTATAGGGAATGGAATTTTATTGTATTCCTATAATTTATACTCAGGGTATGCTTATGTCATCTACTTCTGAAGGAGCTCATTTAGCTATAGATAATAATCTAAAGTACTGGTATCAGCTGATATCTGATAATAAAGTTAAAAATCTAGATTTCTTAAAACAAGAATTTGATCTAAGAGAAACTTGCTGGTTAGAGGTTCAGATCTTTAGACAACATCTCATTGATAGAATAGATCTAATGTCTATAACAGTTAAAGAATCTATTCCAAAACTGATTGATTACTTGATAATAAATTTACAGCATAAAGTTTCTGATAAAGGTAAACTTTCATATATACATAAAATTATCAGACAAGAAACTTTTACAATGTAGATTCATACTGGAATTATTTCACCTCTATTAATGGGGACCCACCAACTCAACAAGATAAATAATATATATTGGAATCTGCTTATAGAACTACATCTTCCATTGTCTGGAGACTTTATACATGGAAATTTTTACATAGATCTTTTATACACCTTTGATGATGAATAAAATAAATAATAAAGATAATCTATGTAAGAGATGTAATGTAGAAATTAATGCTGACTGGGCTCATATGTTTTATGACTGTATGAAGTTGAAAGAATACTGGAAGTCAATTAATGAATTTTTGCAGGCTCTTTTTACAGATAATTTCATTATTTCTAAGTCTCTTATATTATTCAACACACCTGTACCTCAATGTGTTAAAAAGATTAAGCTTCCCTTGTTATGGTCTATCCTAGCAGTGGCTAGGAAAATAATAACTAGAAATTGGATTTCAGATACACCTCCTTCGTTCAATGAATTTAAAAATGTTATGAATATAATGTGTCATATGGAAATAAGCACAGTTAGAACGAGAACAACTAGAAAAACATCACATTTTATTGTATGGGATAATTTACAAAATTTGTTAAAAAAATTCTAATTTCAATAGCACAGTATTTTAGTTTAATTAATTGATCTGATTGTAGTGGATGTCTTTGTAAATACTTTAGTTGTTTTGTTGAATATTATAATACCTATTTTTAATTATTTGTATAAAATTGTTATGATATTTCTCTTATATGTTAAAACAATAAACTTGTTTTGAAAAAAAAGAAATAGGCTTGTATGAAAGTAGGGAGGGAATAGAGGTGGGAAGAGGATTGTGCTAACATAGTTTGGTGATGCATTGAAATTTTTAATAAAAAATAGCATGTTTTTAGTGCCATTCTGAGTGAAGATTAGTTAGGGCTGTTTCATTTGCTGGCAGGAGGAGAGTTTCATTTAGCTGAAGAGGGGAGGGTCAGGCTTATGGAAGGCCCTTTCTGTGCAGCATAAGGAAAAGGGTGGTTGTTATAAGACAATGATACTGATGCCTGTGTTTTTCACACAGTAGTTCGTGCACTGTCTGTGAGGCACTGAGCAGTGGGAGAGAACAATTAGTACCGGAAAATGGTAAGGCGACTCTAAGATTATTAAGGAGCATATTGATGGAAAACAGCAGTATGTTCTGTGTGTCAGTTTGATCAGTCAGCATATTTTGTTCAGAGGTTCATGCAAGAGTTTTCTGGAGTTTTTTTTTGCATTGCATAGGGCAGTTTGAGGAAGGCAATATTCCACATAAAAGTAAATAATTTTTTGTGATGCTGTAGTATCTTGGGTTGAAAATTGTAGATAGAAATAATACTTAAGAAAGTTTTACTTGTTGGAGAATGTTGTTGGTAATAAATTCTGATGACATTTAAATGTCAAGCTTGAGTTTAGTGGCATGCCCAGTTGTTTGTACGTGTTATTCTGCTGAGTTGCTTAAGGTATATTTGGTTGTTAAGGGAGGCACCTCAGTAGTCTCTAAGTGGGTACAAAGTGATATCATTTTAGTCTTAGTTTCGAGTGAGGTTATGCTCTAGAATCAGTATCTGATGTTAATGCTGTCATGGGGAAATACTAATAGTAAAAACACCTTTTTCAGAGTCTTTTAAGGTAGATGCAGGAAAACTCATTGAAAAACATGATGTTTAGAGGAGAGACTGTACTTGTCTTGAAGAAACTAAATGATCGGTTTATCTAGAATGTGCTGTAGGATTTTAGGTATGAGAGAAAGAAGAGAGAAGGTAGAACTGAGTTAGTTAGGCAGGGTTAGGACATTTGAGGAGGGGGATAATTGGTACTTTTCTTCTTAGGTACATTGCTGGTAGAGAGTTTGAACATGTAGGTAAGAGGCACACAGATGAAGTTATCAGATCTGAGAAATTTTGGATGGAAAAGAAGAAAAGGAGGAATTTTTTTATGTATTTTAGTTAGGAGGTCATAGTGCTGTAGATGAAATGGGACTATATTCAAAAGGTTGTTGTCTTTCGGCTTTTCCCGGTTAGGGGTCGTCACAACGGAACTCCGGTCCGCTAATGATTGGCAGTAGATTTTCATGAAAGCAGAGGTGCCAGCTCGATGTTCAACCTTCAACGAAGGCACGCCCATTTACGCATGTCTTTCGAACGCCCACCCAACCGCGGGGAGGACATGCAGACTCCACAGAAGGCACTCCCCGCACTCCAGCCGAGAATCAAACGGGAGAACCTCTTGCTGTGAGGCAACAACATTACCGCTGCACCACAGTAATTTGAGATTTAAGAGCTTAGTTTGTGCGTGGAGTTGAAGGTGTATAGTGGTTTCACTGCTTGGGCTACAAAATTGACTTTGACATGTTCTGAAAGGTGTGCAGGAATAAGATGGTGGTGGTAGTTGTGAGGCTACTGAGAAGGAGTCTAATTTTGGGATTAGCAGTCTGAAATTGAAGAGGTTTGCTGTGTGCGTAAGATGTAGAAGTGGATTCCAGTCTAGGTTAGATTCTCCTGTTAATATAATGTTTTTGTACATCCTGTTATGATAGAGTCAAGATTCAGTTCAGCAAAGCAAGTAGTTATTTATTCATGTATGACTGTGGGAGAACAAGCAGTGCAACCTGTAGCTCCCAAAAAAAGACCAAAGCCTTTATATTCAAACTCCTTTATTAATTTATCACTTCAGACATAAGCAAACATACTTTAACAGAAAAGAAAACAAACCGTATTAACATCTTCCCTTGTACATGCATTATACATCACATCAAAGTCAAAGAAAACTTTGTCATTCAGAACTACACAGCAGTGTAGCTGAACGAAATTACAATGCTTCGTTCTCAATGCAGTGAACAGTTGCACATATAGACAGAGAAAAATTAATAAAATATCACAGTAGAAATTTAATCAGTAGCAATTAGTAAAGTATGACAGCATTGCCCCACACCCATCCCAAAACAGGAGACAAGGAACAATATGAAGGTAATATTGTCAAAGTAAAACTGAAGCAATAGCAGCACATCTGTGATTAGACTGAATTATTGCACAGTTTGTATATTACACTTTACAGTCCTTCACTGTGTAGGTGAGTTACCTTAGTATTGCACGTAGTTATTGCACATCCATAAAATAAGCCCCTTGATAGGCTAGTTATGTAACAGACGTCATGGTTCGTTTTTCCCAAGAGTTCAACAGTCTAATGGAGAGCGGAAAGAAACTGTTTTTTAGTCTAGTGGTCTTACAGTGCAGCTGTCATCAGTCTATTACATAAATTGCTGAATTCCTGCCTTCCATTAAACCATCTGTATTCAGAGTATTGAATATTTTAGTCACAGCCATTTGCTCACCCAATATTTCTGATATAGTACTATGTAGGGAATTTTCTAAATCTGTCAATTTATTATACTCCCAAAACAAATGTTCCCAGTTACCTCTTTCTTCCTTGTAACACCTCCAGCATTTGCTGTCTATCTCAGGAAAATTTATTTGAAGTCTACTTTGGGTATAAAATTACCTGTACAAACACTTCCAAGTAAATATCACTTTGTTGCATAACTGGGAGCCATATGCATGTCCTCCCACTGTTCCTTTTTAAATTGCTTTTCCAGTCTTTTCTAATCTCCTCAGGTTGCTTCTTATAGTTATCATGCAATATTTTATATGACCTACAAATTATGTCTTCATTAACTATAGCTTCTGTTCTAGATTCAGCTAAAAACTCTACCAGAGCAGGTCTTTCACTTAAGATTCTCCTATCCCTTTCTGTTTGCCTATACTTTGATAGCAATTCCAGGTAGGGAAGGCAGTCTTTAGCCTGCAGTTCAAATGTCTTCTTGGTCTCATCCCACTCTGTAACCTCTCCTGCTTTAGTTATTTGCTTCTGATATCTTGGGTCCTTTTCCAGTTTTCTCCAGTAAATTCCAACCCCCTCTTATCTGTTTTCTGTACCCTTGCTTGCTGTCATCCCTATTGGCAAAATCTCATTTTCCCTTCCCCTGTTTGCTTACTTCTTAGAATACTTTCTACTACTTTATGAATATAATATTCTGTATGGTTCTCAAAGATCTGCATCCAAAATCTTACTCTGTCTATTTCTTGAACATCTCCCTGCTCCATCATCATCATCATCATCCCTTTCCATTTTTAATTATAATCTTCTGCTTGTGTTGTTTGTCAGCCTTAATGTTGTAGTTCTGTAATATCCTTTAAAATTAGGAAACGTAAACTATCTTGTTCTTTAACTCTTGGCCTCGTCTACTCTCAGATAAATTCCTTCAGCTCTTCTCCTGGTTGATAAAAATATGGTTAACCTGTAAATAAAACTAAAGGGACTAAAAACATTTTTTACTGTTTGTATCTTAATATCCACATCCATAAAAAAGAGTTTCTATTTTCTTAGTTTTTGTATAGACTTTTGCATTCCCTTTCTAGTCATCCTTATCTGCAGTAACAGAAGCCTTTTAGTTCATACTCCTAAATACTTCATCTTATAGTGTCCCCATACATATGGGTATTGCTGAACCAATTTGTGTGTGGGCGCATCATTTACTGCTAATATCCTTTGTTTTATCTTCATTAATTGTATATCCCAAATAATGTGAAACTGTATCAGAATGTTGTTCCACGGCACCAATATGTCCTTTTCTGGATTTCTGGGGTACAAAAGAAAATCATTTGTAAGTAGCACCAACTTTTCTTTGATTACTGTACACGTTATACTCTTGAATTTCTGAGTCCCTTATTTTCTTTCTTATATTCTAAATGCAAAGCAAATAAAGGGAAAGGGGACACCCCTACCTGGTTCCCTTGTTCAAACACAACTTATCAGAAAGGAGCTCTTTCACTTTAATTTTTGCCCTTGATATATCTGCCTGATTAACCCTATTATTGTATCGGGTAATGCAGATACTTCCACTGCCCTACTCATAAAATCCCAACTTATTCTGGCAAATGATGTCTCTGCATCAAGACCCATAGCAGTGTTTTTTTACATTCTGCTTCCCTCTGGATCATCATTGTTCCTTTAATATTGTGAAATGTTTGCACCCCCTCCACAAACCACATTATTCCTTATCTAGTGATTTTGAAACACCTTTACCATTCTTTTAGCTATTGTAGACATAAACACTTTATAATTGTTTGAAATGGGTCTATATGAAGCTGGGTCTTCTCTGTCTTTAGGCAGTACAGGCAGCACAGCTTTCTTCCAAAATGTCGCTGCTTCCCTTCCTTTTAAAATACTGTTAAACAAAATTTTCTGGGTATTTGCCACTTTCTTCCCTCCAAACTTCCACAGGAATACCATATGTTGCTGAAGACGTTCTTTGATTGTACATCACCATTTTATCTCATCTCCTCTTATCTTAACTGGCAAGTGTTGAGCCTCAACTATCTCTAACCTTGGCATAGTTAAGTCTTCCATAAATATTTCCGTGTGTGCTGTTTCTTGATTTTCACATTTCTCTGGTTTATACAAATTTTCATAAAATTTATGAGTGTCTATAATACCTCTACAGGATCTCTGGTTATTTTTCTTAGTATAGGCTATCTAAGTTTGGTGACGGCCCTTTCTACTTTCTTTTGCCTAAGTCATTATGCTAAAGTTTTTGTGTTCTGGAGTCGTTACCAAAAACAGTTGCCTAACAGAAATCTTTCTAAACTCATGCATATTATCCAGATATGCCCTTATTTTCCCTTTAGCATCCTGCATTTGCACCTCTTCTTGTTATGTGAGATTCCCCTTATACTGTAGTACTTCAACTTTTGTCAGCATCTCTAATTTCTATTTATCCTGTATTCATGAAACTGATTAATTCATATTGATTCATATTGTTTTTGTCTACTGTCTAAATTGTATTATATGTTGTGGAGCTTCTCCCTGGGTCTTCACTGAAAATGGGCTCTGTACCCCATTTGGACACTACCCGATAAACAAATGTAAAACAATAAATACAATTCTAAACTACATCTCTTTTTCTGTTGCCTCTACAATATTTTGTCCCACTGACTGTAACTTCTAAAGATAATTGTATCTTCCTTAATAACTCTCTAATACAGCCATTTCTTTAATTCTTCTCTTTTAACAAGTAGGTGAGAAAGCGCCAGTGTCTTGTTTTTACTTCACTACCCTGCATTTTTATCATTGCATGATCTGAAATAGTTGTTGGGTTGTGTGTAAATGCAGATGTTCCAGTGAAATATAACTTCTGTCTAGTCTAGCTCATTTATTGTAACTTTGAGAATAATATATACATTCTTTTTGAGTTCCTACTACTAAATTCATATCTTCTACACCATATATTCATAAATTTATTCAGAAATCTATCTTGTATTGTTATTTTTTCCCTTTTAGGTTCCCCCTGATACATAATTGTAAATCAAATTGTAGCTCTCTCCTATTCCCTCCTGAAAGCTGATTATTTCACTCAAAAATATCTTAAGCTGTCTAATAGCAATTTTCAGTGGAATATAAATACATGCCAGTGTAATCCTCCTCCCATGCCATTAGCCCCTGACTAGCACAAATGTATCATTACTATCTGCTGTCATTATTGGGACCTGTTGTGCAATTTATATAATTACTCCCGTTTCCTGTGTTCATGATATTCTGCTGAATATCCAATGTTCATCGTGTTACCCTGCTGCAGTCATCACACTTGGGTTATCCTGCCATCAGGCGGTCCCGCAGTCGGCCTGAATTACAAAGTCTTGGTCCGGCGTCGGTTGCTGTCGTTTCTTCCCTGACGTCAGTGCGCCAGGGGTATATAAGAGGCATCTGACGCCATTTTCTCCAGTCTTTCTTGCCGCACGGTGCCCGAAGCAGAAGCAGTTCGCAAGTGCCGGTCGGCCGACTCCTGAGATTTTCGATTCAAATTTCAGTCCGAAGTCTTCAATTAAGCTAAGTACCCATTGGGGAACCTTTTCTTGCCTCAGTCCGATGTCAGAAAAAGTTAACAATCGCATTTCTTGTGTGAAGCAAATTACCTCATAAGGATTTCCATTCCTATTGTATTCCTTGCCTAGGCCCAGACCACGACGTCACAGGTTGTCGGTTTTGTGCTAGGTTTAATAAACGAACTATCAAACGCTGTTTTGACTTTGCACATCATTTCTTTGGTAGGAAATTTAATTATATCATGCCGTCAGAGCAGCCGACGACCAGCATACATAAAAAACACAAGGATAAGGACAGGCAGCCTAGGATCAAGCCAGACTCCGAGGCCTCTGCTGGGCCTGTCTCCGGTTCTCCGGTTTTCAGTGAGGTGCCTACGCAGCCCCTGACGACCACAGAACTGGAACCCCAGACAGCTGTGGATTCTCAAGTGGAGTCTAGTAGGCCGACGGAGCCATCTTCTGACACCGGAGCAGAAGTAGACCCCGGTACAGTGGAAACACGTTCGGTTGCAGAAGGTGTCTTCAGACCGACTACACTCACCATTAAATCTTATGCTAAGCTTAAAACACCTTTAAAACCTAAGAAGACTGTACATCAGTCTACAGTTCAAGGCCCCATGCCTAAGAAACATATGCTTAAGATGGCTGAACATTTGATTACCCTAATCAGGGGTTCCCATCCCCCTCCTGATAAAAGACCAAGACAAGAGGAGGATTATGCTTCCTCTGACCAGGTTTCATTTTCCTCAGATTCTTCTGAGGAACAGGATTACTCTCTTCCACCTTATGAAGACTCTGATGCTGAAGACTCTATTCCCTCAGCATCTCCCCCTGAAGACTACTCCTTTGGGGAAACTTTACATACCATGAGGGATCATTTCCACTAGGAAGGCCAGGACTACTCTGATTCTAAGAAAAGGCTTTGAGAGTTCCTTTTACTACCCCAGCACAGACCTCTTGCTATCCCTCCAGTTTTAGATATTGTGGATGATGTTTACGTGGAGTCCAGTTTAAATCCAGACTCTACCCCCTGCTTCAGCCAAACCAGACAGATACTACAGAGTACCTGACTCACACAAATTCCATTATAAAAGCCCTGTGGCTGACCCAGAAACAATTTCCCAGGGTCCTAAGGGAGCTAAAGCTTCTATGGCTAAAATTCCTGTACCCTCTGAAAAGGATTCCAGAGCCCTAGATAGATGGGGAAAGAAAATATACACCTCAGCAACTCTGGCTATGAGAGCATTAAATTGTCATTTTCACATGCTGAAATATCAGCAATTCCTAATGTCTCAAAATGAGCACACCTACTGAACAGTCTGAATTCAAGGAAGTGCAGGATCTGTTGCATGCAGCTGAACAGGTGGGCAAACATACTTTACAATGTGGATTTGATTTGTTGGAAGCTTCCTGTAGAGCAGCTGTTACTGGCTCTGTCATACGTAGACATGCTTGGTTAAAAGAACAAACCCTTCCTGATCATGTTAAAGCAAAACTATTGGATGCACCTTTACAGCAGGATGTATTATTTGGTGTCAAAGCAGAAGAGGTTTTAAAGAAAATGGAGGATAAGGCAAAGTCTATGCAGACGTTCAAGGATTTTTTGCAGGTACAACCCCCTCGTTTCAGCAGAAATTGGCCAACAAAACAACTGGTCCTTTCCAGCTTCTGACAGATCACAGAGGGACAAATACAGACATCCAAGGGGCAGAAGTCAGTCACAAGACCCTTACAAACCTCGCCAATGGGGTACTGCTACCCAGAAAGGAGGAGAAGACAGGCCTCAAGCTAACAGAATTCAAACACAATGATTCAATCCTCAATCTACAAAGCAAATCTCTCCCTGCACCTCCCTTGGGAGGAAAATTAGCATTTTTTGCAGACAACTGGCACATCATCACAAAAGACAAATGGGTCCTAAACATTGTCTCTCAAGGATACAGATTCCACTTTCATACCTTACCAAGGATAAAAGGAATGCCAAACCTGCCACCGAATCAATGGGCAGAGGCACAAAAACAAATTACAGCTCTCATGGACATGAGAGCCATTCAATAGGTAACTACACAGGAGCAAGGACAAGGATTTTACTCAAGACTCTTTCTAGTTCCAAGAAAGGACAAAGCATGGAGACCCATTCTGGATCTTTCAGTTCTGAACACCTATCTGCAAGTACCAAAATTCAAGATACTAACACTACAGCAGCTTCTTCCCATGCTGGGCAAGAATGCTTGGCTAGTAACGTTGGACCTCAAGGAGGCATACCTGCATGTCCCTATCAGACAAAATTGCAGAAGATACCTCCGCTTCATTGCAGGTTCAACACATTATCAATTCTCTGCACTGCCCTTTGGCTTATCTACTGCACCCAGGGTCTTCACAAAATGCCTGGCACCAGTAATTGCATACTGCAGACAAAGAGGAATTAAAATATACCCATACCTGGATGACTGCCTTATTCAAGCAGAAAGCAAAGACATTCTTTTAAAGCATCTGGCATTTGTAAAACACCTTCTAAGTTGCCTACGGTACACAGTAAACGAAAAGAAATCAAAACTAGTGCCCTCACAAAACATATTATTCCTGGTTGCCAGCTTGAATACAACGGCCCAGATGGCTTATCTCACGCCAGACAAGCAACAACAGCTGACTCAATATTACAAAATAATGGCAACAAAGACCCAACTCCCTGCAAGAAAAATTCTGCAGGCCTTGGGATTCATGGCATCTTGCATACTACTAATACCATTTGCAAAACTGCATATGAGGAAATTACAATGGTACCTGAAAAGCGTATGGACTCAGCACAGCCACAGCTTGGAAACAATGATACCACTCATTCCCTGCCTTCAACAGGAGTTTCTTTGGTGGGCAGAGGCATGTCCCCTCAACAAGGGTCAGCCTTTCACCTTACCCACAGCCAGGCAAACTATGACAACAGATGCATCGGACTATGCCTGGGGAGCACACATGGCAGGACAGTGCATTCAGGGCAAATGGACTACAGATCAGAGGCATCTGCATATCAATCAAAAAGAAATGCTAGCAGTACAGAATGCCCTAACAGCTTTCAAGGACCTCTTACACCCAGGACAACTTATAATAAAGACGGACAATACCACAGTAATGTGGTACATAAACAAACATTCCTACCCTCTATGCAGGCAAGCAATGACCTTATGGAACACTGCACTGTCTTACCAGGTTCAATTACAAGCACAATTCCTGCCAGGAAAGAAAAACACATTGGCAGACGACCTAAGCAGAAACATCATGGATCCACACGAGTGGAAACTAGATCCACAAGTATTTGCAATGATAGCACAAAAATGGCGACGCCCAGACATAGATCTGTTTGCAAGCCCCCCAAAACTACCAACTTCAAAAATTTTGCACAAGGACATTCCATCCACAAGCTTGGAAATTGGACCCCTCTCATTCAGTTGGAAAACATTAACAGTGTATGGCTTTCCTCCACTGCCTCTTGTAGCAAAGGTACTGCTGAAAGTCAGATTAGAGCGGCCCCAAATGATACTCATTGCACCAGACTGGCCACACCAGCATTGGTTTCCAATTCTAAGGAACATGGCCCACGGCCCACCATGGATTTTACCACAAATTCCTCACCTACTCACCCAGCGAGACAATCAGATTCTACACAGCCAGCTCAAGATTTTAAACCTGGCTGAATGGCAAATTACCTAAACAACCAGCCAACACCTCTATCCAAAGCTGTTATGGATGTCATTCTGGAGGCCAGGAGGCCCAGCACCAGGAAAACCTATTCAGACAAATGGAAAAGATTTTGCGCCTGGAACCAGGCTAAATGCCAAAATCCCCTTGATCCAAACATTCCTCAGATTCTACAATATTTAACTGAGATGTTGCACAAAGGACTTTCCTTTTCATCTATTAAGATCCACGCCTCAGCAATTTCAGCTCATTACAACATGGATCCTCCTTTATTTTCACATCCACTCCTAAGACAGTACCTCAGAGGGGCTAAGAACATAAGACCGCCAAGGAGAGCACCAACACCTACTTTGGATCTCAACTTTGTTCTGGAAAAGCTTACACTGCCGCCCTTTGAACCAGCTTTTTCAGCTGATTTAAAATGTCTTTCATGGAAAACTGCCCTGCTACTAGCAATAACCTCAGCTAGAAAAGTCTCAGAGCTACAGGCACTAATGGCAGTGGAGCCTTTCCTCATTTTTCATCAAGACAGAGTCTCTCTACGAACTAACCCTTCCTTTATGCCAAAGGTGGTATCCAGTGTGGCTCTAAACCAAACCATTCATTTGCTCACCTTTTTCCCAAATCCCCAGAACAAAGGAGAAAGACTCCTGCACTCTTTGGACATTCACAGGCAATTACGTTACTACTTGGATAAAACTAAGGCTTTCAGAAAAACTGACCAGCTTTTTGTAGCCTATGCTACAGGATCACAAGGAAAAGCTATCTCAAAACAGACTATTTCTAAATGGATAGGGCATTGCATACATTTCTGCTACATGCATCATAGGTTCATAGGTTCATACTAGGCTATCTGCCCAAGGGCATTTATAAGCCTAGCCCATAGTTATGTGGCTTTCACCACCCCTTTAGTTTAAATAAAACTATGCCTATTATTTTGCTGTGCCTCTGTCAAGCAGTGACACTGAAGTAATCCCTGGGGTATAGCTGCGATCTCCCATCCATTGGTCAAGATTCCTCTTGAACAAGGCCAGCGAGGTGCTCTGCCTCACATGTACCGGGATTTTGTTCCACAGCATAGGGAGTCTCTGGGTGATGAATCTGTCCCTCCAGCACGTCCTATTAATAACTGTGTCAAGGTTTAAGTCTCCCGCCCTTGTGGTTCTGAGGGATCTAGATTTTTTGAGGTGAAGCATATTCATCAAATCTGGGTTTGACATGGCCTTATATGTCAGGCACAGGTCACCTCTGAGCAAGCGCTATGAGACTGAATAGAGCTGGAGTTCTTTCAGTCGGGCAGCATAAGACATATTTTTGAGACCCTTTATCCTTTTGGTGAGGAACTTTTGGGGCCTTTCCAGCTGCTGCAGGTGTCTGGTCAGATACATTCCGAATGGGGCATTGTACTCAATCATAGGTCTAATGAGTGATGAGTACAGGGGGACGATGACCTCCCTTGATCTAGATGTGAATCCTTTCATGATCAGGTGGGCAATGTAGAAGGTTTTCCTGACTACTTTAGCAACATGAGTGTCTTACGAAAGGCTAGTGTCAACCTGGGTCCCCAGGTCCCTGATGACTTCTGTGCTCAGTGGATTGCCACCTATATGGTAGCTAGGGGTAACCTTGTTTTTCCCGAAGGGTATGACTATGCATTTCTTGGTGTTTAACTTTAGGCCATGGCTCTGGCACCAGTTATCCGTTTCTGTGAGGCCCTTCTGAAGGATATCTGTGTCAGAAGTGTTTTCGACTATGGCGCCCAGTTTGCAGTCATCTGCAAACTTTGTCAGCCATAACCCTTCTGTGTTTGCTTGTACTTCAGAAAAGTAGATGCCGAACAAGAGTGGACCCAGGACTGAGCCCTGTGGGACACCACTTGTGACAGGCTTTGAGTCTGACATGGCTCCAGCAACTCTGACCCTGTGGGTTCTGTCACTTAGCCAGTTTGCAACCCATCTTGTGATGTATGGGTTTACATTCAAGCTGATGAGTTTTCGATGATACCTGAGTGGGGTATTGTGTCAAGGCCTTTGCCAGGTCGAGGTAGGCTGTATGGACTGCCTTTCCTCATCAAAGGGCTTGGTGACTGTTTGCAAAAAGTCAACCAAGTTTAAAAGGCATGATCTGCCTTTGACAAAGCCAAACTGGGTTGGATCCAAAGTCTGCAAGTTCCCTATGTCTTTATTTATGAGTTCCATTATGATCCTCTCCATGGCTTTGCAGATGAGGCTTGTCAAGCTAATGGGACGGTAACTTCCAGGGTCGGTGGAGGCACCGCCCTTGTGAAGTGGGACCACAGTCGCCGTGCGCCACTCCTTGGGTACGTATCCCGAGGTGATGCTAAGATTAAACAGCTGTCCTAACTGCGGGTTTTATTCCTCATTGAGTTCGTGGAGCACACAGCCGGGGACACCATCCGGTCCCATGGATGCTGTGTTTTTTGCCTTGTAGAGAGCAGTTCTCACCTGGGCGTTGGAGATGTTTGGGGGGCTACAATCCTCTGGTATAGATATCTCTCCTTTGGGGAGAAGTTTGCACTGAGCCTGTCAGCCAGTATGTTGGCAATGTGTGTAGGTTCAGTAATCTTCACATCATTTTGAACTAATTCTGAGCATATCTGGGAGTTTCCTCCTAGGTTTCTAATATAGCTAAAGAAGGCCTTATGATTGTCTTTTGTGTCCTTGGCGATTTTTCTCTCAAAATTAGCCTTGGATGATTTTATGAGAGCTCTTAGTTTTTTACTTATAATGATCAAAGGTGTCTTACCTTTCAAGGATTTTGCTCTATCTTGTAGTAGCTTCCTTCTTTTGTTGTAGAGCTTGTTTATGGCTGGGGTCCACCAGACTGGACGCTTGCCTTTGGTACAAAGAGTCTTAGTTTTGTTTGGGATTGCCTGATCCATGCAGTCCTGTAGGTGCTGGTAGAAGGCATTTGTAAGTGATTCAGCGGTTTGAGTAATGTTTACCACTGGCTCAGGGGCCTTAAAGGAGACCACACTAGTTTTTAGAAGTGTGAAGTCGGCTTTTGAGAAGTTTTTCACTGTGGTCTTTTTTTATTTCAGGCGGGGGCTGGATGAGGACCTCTAACGAGATTAGTTTATGATCTGATCTCACCAGTGAGGGGTATACTTCCGGTGTTGAACATTGTGATCCCATGTTTGTGATGATGAGATCAAGTATGTTTTCTCCTCTTGTGGGGATGGTGACTAGTTGTTCCATGGCATTTGAGTTCATGAACTCCAGGAACCTTTGGGCTAGAGAGTTTGGGTTTGAGCAGTGTTCCCAGTCTATATTAGGGTAGTTGAAGTCACCTAGTATGATGGTGTTTGGAGATACATTTATCCCCTCCAGTGTTTTCAGGAAGGCCATGTGAGGTTCCTGAGTTTGAGAGGGTGGCCTGTAACATGCTACAAATTGCAGAGCAGTCTTGCCTATGGTTAATTGCACCTGGATGGTCTCCGATGCATCGTGCGTTGCCACCAACCTTGAGGTGTTGGTGTCCTTTATGAATATGGACACCCCCCCTCCTTTTTTGGTGTTGTCCAGATTTTGGGGCCGGAATGCATGATATGAGGTGAAACCTGATAGTGCTGGGGTGCTCTCAGGAGCCTTGAACCAGGTTTCTGTCACAGCACAGACATTGATGTTCTCCATACTGAGAAGGGCCTCGAGTGCATGCATCTTGAGATTGAGACTTCTGGCATTGAGCAGCATTACCCTTAGTTTTTTTTCCTTTTTTGTGTTCTAGGGTGGTAGGTTTAGAATTTGAGCCTTGCCTAAAAAAGGCACTATGGGGGTGGCAAGAGCCTTTGCCAATATCCGGAAGCCCAGGGGTGACAGGTGCAAGCCATCCCTTGCGAAGCAGCGTGGCTTGTCCAGCATGTCATCCCAGGCAGACAGACATTGGATCCCCTTTGAATGACACCAGAATTGGGAAATCGGTACCTGCTAACATTAGGTCCCACTCCACCAGGGCTACAGCTACATCAGCAGCCTTTCTCAGGGGAGTGCCAACCAAGGATATACTGGAAGCTGCAACTTGGAGTTCAGTGCACACCTTCACCAACCACTATCACTTACCTCTATATTCTAAGACTAGAGCTGGTTTTGCCACTGCAGTTTTGCAGGGCCTACTAGCTTCTTCTAACCCTGCTTAACTCCACCTCCCATCCTTAGCTTTGGGATTCAACCAAAGTGTGATGACTGCAGCAGGGTAACACGATGAACATAGTACAGTTTTGTACCTACCATAAATGTAGATGTTCGAGTGTTCACCCTGCTGCAGTCCTGGTTACCCTCCCTCCATCCCCTCTGAATTAGCTGAACATATCTATAACAGTCTATCCTATGCAACCTCTGTGGTATATATATATATATATATATATATATATATATATATATATATATATATATATATTTTGCCTACCTATTGGGGGCACCTGACATCTGGGGCAAGAACAACTGAAGAAAATGGTGTCGGATGCCTCTTATATACCCTTGGCACACTGATGTCAGGGAAGAAGCGACAGCAACTGACGCCGGACCAAGACTTTGGAATTCAGGCCAACTGCGGGACCGCCTGATGGCAGGATAACCCAAGTGTGATGACTGCAGCAGGGTGAACACTCGAACATCTACATTTATGTTAGGTACAAAACTGTACTTTCTGAAATCCTTTCTTTGTCAAATTCACATGCTAATTCCTTTCCAGATGCGTGTCCTGCAGCATTGCTATTTGCACTTTGCATTTCTTAATATAACTGAATACTCTCTATTTTTTGTCTGTAGCTGTAAGTCCAATTACATTCTAGGATAATATGTATAGGGTAGCCATTATGACAAAAAGCTATTGCTCCCACCTTCTGTACATATGACAGTTTTTTTGAATGTGTACTTCCAATGTTTGTGTTAACATGTACACACTGTTTAGCAGGCTGATCTTTTATATAGTTGAACTGAAGTTGTCTTCATTTTCTTTTCTACCTGTGGGACACTGATCTGGGATGGATCTGACTCAGCAGCATTTCTCCAGCATTGGAGCCAAGCTCCAAGCTCCTCCCCTACCCATAATGTCCCTGTCTCCTTCCTCCCTTCAGATCTCGTTTTTCACGCTAATACCAAGCATCGTGGTCTGCTGCTCCAGGCTTTTTTTGGGGGTAAGTAAGTTAGATTTTCTAACTATTTTTCACCTTTCTCTCCCTTTTTTCTTCCCTCTACACTTCTCACTGTCAGGAGTCAGTCTGTAGCCAAAAAAAACCTTTTCTTCTTCCCATTTCCCTCTGGCTGTCTTTAGTGTGTGTGTGTGTGTGTCTCTCACGCCGCTATGACAGAGACACCCAAACTGGGATTTAGGAAGTGCACAGAGTGTAGTCATAAACTTTCCCCTGTGGATGGCTACACACTGTGCATTGTTTGCTTAGGGGTCCAGCACCTCATTTCCTCCTGTTCAATCTGCGCAGGGTTCAGTCACTATGCATTGATCACCAGAAGGCTTAAACTTGTACTTAAGGGCCTTCTTCCACCTCCTACTGCAGAGGCCTAAGCTTCCTCTTCTGCTCCTCCACTCTGCCCCAACCTCTGGGACTGAAGAAAAGGGCAAGCACCAGGATACACCAAGGAAGAAGTCCCCCAACTGCTCCTCCTTGGCTGAGCCACCGGCAAAATCTCGCCCGGGTCTTAGCTCAAGTTCCCCCTGGATCCGTTCCCATTGCTTCTCTCTGGAGCCGGAGATGTCTTGGAGCCGTTCACCGGTGTTGGCTTCACCACACTGTTTGTCTAGGCTGGTGTCAGTGGCCTCTTCTGCTAAGTCCACCTGCAGCCTCTCCGAAGCAGAGATGGACAGGATGATGCAGATGTTCATCCACACGCAAATACTGATTGGTGTCTTGCCTGCCTCTCCCCCTCTGGGGCTGGGGGCATGTAGTCCGACTTCATCCTGATAACTCCTTCTCCGATCTGACCTCCAGTTTTGAAGCCCATGGGTCCAAGGACCCTTGGCGTCGAGAAGTCAATTCTGACGGTACCTGGTACCTCAATGACAGCCATTGTCTTGAGTAGGTTGGCTTTGACAAGCTGAGAGCCATCTGGCTTTCTGAGCTGTAGCCTCGGTGCTGGATCCGAGGGGGTGACTTCAGTTCTGAGTTTTTTGGAGCCAAGCCTTCCAATCGGAGTTTGTGTACCTGGAGCTTCAGTTCCAGCTCCCCTATTAATCCAAAGGATTACAGACTCGGTCATAGTCCCAGCTCCAGGAGTTCATTCTCCTTCTACCTCTGACATGCCAGAGAGGGTTCTCTCGATCCCATCAAGACCCTTGATGGTCTCATCCTCTGAGTCCATCCTGGCTCCCTCTCTCTCTGGTCTGGATTCCGCCATCCTGCCCCCACAGGGACAGTCTGTCTCCTGTCCACCCCAGAGAGTCCCCCCATGGGAACAGCTGGATGTTTTCAAGTCCTTACCAGAGTCCCCCTTGAAGAGGTTCCTCAAAAATGCATGTGTAAAAAGAGACACTTAGACTTCCCTCTGGAGTCTCTCACTGGGGACATCGGCTTAGAGGAAGGGGAGGGTTCCCCCAATCATCCCCAAAGGATGTCTCGTTTGTAGACATCATGGAGATCCTTCATCAGCATGGGGGGGGGGGTGGTCTGCCCAAAAACTCAGCCCTAACGAGTCTGTGTTCCTGAAGACATTTAGCACAGGAGCCTCTGCATCCTGGGTGTCCTTCCCGTGGATCCCCTGGTGGATCTTATTACATCTCAGGCATGGAAGGAGCCCAACATGGTGGACCCCATCCCCAAGTGCCCCAAAAAGGTCCTCAGTGCCCATTCTGATAAACCTCATTGGTTTAAGGGATCCCTTGTCGATGCTATGATGGCAGTGGCAGCCACTAAGAAGAAGCTAGCAGAGGAGAGCTCCATGGTCCATCCTCTGAACCGAGAGTCTAGGACCAAGGACCATTTTGGGAAGCGGGTTTACACTTGGCAACATTCTCTGTACATGCACTGAACTATATGGCAAACTATGGAAGGCTCGAGTGTGACCTGGTTAAGGAGGTTGCTGGTTCTGCCCCAAGGTCCATGTCAGCAGAGGAAAAGATATTTTCCTCTCAGATGGTCACCCTCACCTCCATCTCTAATACCTCTATGCGATTCCTATCTCATGCGACTGAAAGTGCCGCTAGAGAGGTCAGAGCGGGCATTGCCATTAGGCCATCACACCTGGCTTCAACTTTGTAATTTTTCGGACCCCTTCAAGGCATCTTTTATGAACGCCTCATATGATGATTCCACTCTGTTTGGAAAGACTGTACATGACACTTTGGCCCAGAGCAAGAAGGACAGGAAGACTTTGTCTATCGTTGGAATCCACTTCTCTGCTCCTCAGTGATCCTTTTCCAGGAATCAACGAGGGGTGAAGAAAATGCGCTTTCGGATGTCTCAGGGTTATTCCCAGGATGCTGAGGACTCATCTTCCCCCAGAAGCAGAAGGGGATTTGACGGATGCTGCCCTCATGGCAGAGGGAGTCCGATGAACCATGGGTCTCGTGATTCCTTCCCAGACTGGCCCATCCAGCAGCCATAAAAGGTTTGCCCAGCTGCTCATCTCTAGAGGCACTCGGGGGTCGACTCTTGCTTCACCTAACAGCCTGGGAGTCTGTAACAGAAGATTGTTGGGTGTTGCAAATCATATCCAGAGGATATTCAATCCCCTTCTCTCAAGCACCTGCTCCTGTCAAGCACCTACCAGAAGTCCCACCCACACAAAGGGAGGATGCAGCACTGGAAATTTCAAAGCTGCTCGAAAAGTGAGTCATCCAGCCTGTATCCCCAGACCAGTCCAGATTAGCCATTTATTCCAAGTTCTTTTTAGTGCCAAAGATGATGGGGGACTTGCGACCAATTCTGGATATCTTTACCCTGAACCCTATCCATTGCCAAAATGAAATTCTGGATGGTCACACTCCAGTCCATCCTGCCCTTCCTGCAGGAGAACAACTGGATGTGCTCAACAGACCTTCAAGATGCGTACATCAAAATGGACAGACGCTCTTGAAAGAACTTCTGGCTGGGGACCAATCATTACCAGTTCAGAGCGCTACCTTTTGGTCTCACCACAGCCCCCAGGGTATTCACCAAAGCGATGGCAGTGGTAGTGGCTCACCTGCGGCTGCAGGGCCTCCAGGTCTTCCCCTACCTGGCGATGGGCTCTTTTCCGCTCCCTCCAAGCATCGACTCTGTCAAGCTAGGGATTTCCTTATCCAGAACACCCACCATTTGTGCATCTCCATAAATCTCAACAAATCCCTGTTAGAACTGGTTTAAATTTCTGGATTTCATTGGAGTCCAGTTAGACACCATTCAGAGCAAGGTTTTCCTGACACCAGACAGACTTCAGTCCCTCAAACGTCATGTCTTGCACATTTTTCAAGTTCCATCTCCTCCAGTGGAATTTGTCTTAAGGGCATTGGGATCCATGGTGGCCACAATCACCCTCGTACCCACAGCTCTGTTACACATGAGGGTGCTCCAATGGACTCTGGTGGTCCAGTAGTCATTTCTAGATCTGCCATTGTCACATCCTGTTCATCTGTCCCGAGCATGCAGGGATTCTCTTCTCTGGTGGATTCAGTCCCCAGACCTTTTTCACGTTGCCCATTTATTCTTCCCTCTCCTCTGACCACAGTGACCACAGATGCCTCCCTACTCAGGTGAGCGGGGCATTGCTTCTTGGGAAGGACAGTTCAAGGCACGTGGTCTTCCCTGAAGACCCAGTTGCATATCAGCATCCTGGAGATGAGGGTGGTGCTATTGGCGTTGCAAGCTCTTCATGCCCATCTTCCCAATGGGACGATTGCCATCCAGGCAGACAATATGTCGATAGTCTGGTACATCAACAAATGGGGGGAACCAGGTCTTATCTTTGCAATGAAGCCATGAGACTGTGGGAGTGGGGGATCTCCACTGGCCGTTTTCTGGTGGCAATGTACATTCCAGGGAGGCCAACATTCTAGCGGACACGCTCAGCAGGTCTATCCTGATGCCTTACAAGTGGTCTCTGAATCTTTCGATAGCACAACAGATCTTTCTAAAGTGGGGTCCGCCTTGCTGCGATCTGTTCACCTCTTCTTCCAACGTGAAGTGCAGCAAGTTCTAAGCTCTGAACCCCCCTATGGGGGGGCATGCTTGGCCCTCTGGTCTTCTCTGTGCTTATCCTCCACTTCCCCTGATTTCAAAGCTCATTCAGAAAGTGCAACAGCTAGGGAGCTCTGTCATCCTCATTGCCCCCTTCTGGCCTTGCCAGGTATGGTTCCCTTCTCTGTGGTCTCATGTAGTGTGTCCTCCATGGACATTGGATCCAGTTCCAGATCTGATTTCACATCCCTCATGGATTCCACATCCAGATCTGGCCAGTCTGAAGCTCACAGCTTGGCTGCTCCAGTTCCCATGGCAGTTAAGACTCCCGGACTATCTTTTCCAGTTAAGAAGATGTTGGTAGTGGCTCATAAATCTTCCATGGGGAAGGTTTATTTGAGTAAGTGGAAAGGTTTCTCTATTTGGGCATCTCAACGTGGTTTGGATCCCTTCAATGCTCCAGTTACTGTTCTTACAGTTTTGGCAGCTATTTTTCAAAAGGGTGCCAGCTTCTCTAGGGTTAAAGTTCATTTGGCAGCTATTTCAAACTTCCACATAGAGGATAATTCAGCCTTTCTATCCTCTTCTAAGCTCTGGAAAGCTTTTCTGAAGGGTACCTTTCTTCTTAGGCCACCAATCAAGGACCCCACTCCTCCTTGGTAACTTGCTTTGGTCCTTCAAGCCTTGGTTTCTTCCCCCTTTAAACCCGCTACTTCAGTGGATCTGCAGTTCCTGTCTTGGACGACTGCCTTCCTGATTGCTATTACTTCAGCTGAAAGAGTGTCAGGCCTTATCAATTAAGCCTCCTAACATGATCTTTCATAAAGACAGGGTATCTTTGCACACTAATCCTTCCTTTCTGCCAAAAGTGACCTCAGACTCTAGCATTAATCACGTTATCAATCTCCCTGTCTTCTTTACAAACTTTCAGAATAAGGGAGAGTATAAATTGCACCTGCTAGATGTTCATAGAAAATTAAGTTTTTACTTACACAGAGCAAAGGCCTTTCACAAGTCTGATCAACTTTTATTTCCTTCTCTAAGCCCTTTTTAGGGAAACCTGTATTAAAGGTCACCATTGCTCATTGAATTTCTCAGTGTATATCAGGATGGTCTCCACCAGGTCAACTTAAGGTGCATTCTACTAGGTCTATTGCTACTTCAGCTGCCTTTTGGTCTAGAGTTTCATTGGATGACATTTGCTGTGCGGCTACCTGGGCAACATACTTTCATCTCTATTTACAAGTTGGATCTTCTCTCCAGACGTAGGGCATCCTTTGGCTCCGCCGTGTTAAGGAATATCCTTCCATGAGGACCTCCCAGGTGTTTGGTAGCTGGGGACTCTGTCCCACAGGTTGACGTTCCATCTGAGTTGTTGCTCTTCATTTGTCTTCAGCCTTCCCTCCCTCCTTCCCCCTGCCTTATGTGGGCTGTGTGGTGTGGCTGAAAAAGACATGGTCCTTTATTTGGCATAACTGGTCATTTCATATGATACTATCTGAGTTATTGTGCCAAGGGGTAAGGCATTGTGTCAGATTGGGTTGCTGTGGTGGGCAGCACACTTGATCTGAAGGGAGGAAGGAGACAGGGGCTTATGGGTAGGGGAGGAGCTTGGAGATCAGATCTGTTGCTGGAGAAATGCGGCAAGTTAGATCTGTCCCAAGTCCGTGTCTCACAGGTTGAAGACAAATGAAGAACAACTCAGATGGAACGTTTTGGTGAGTACATGCCTTCTTTTTTCATCTGATTTCCATTTGAACATGTATCACATTTTTCAAGATTTTTTGCTTTAATGATAACCCTCAAATAACAAAAAAACTAAATATATTTTCAAAATATCCCCATCCCCTATTAGCTTAGAACAAACATAGAAAACTGTCCACCTTCCGAAAATGAAGTTTAATCCTCCAGATAGGAACAATTGCTCCAAATTAACAGCTCCACCCACAGGCATGACCTGACCTAAAATTAAGGTTGCCTATGCTTGTGTGTCCCACATACATTGATTGCTGTTTGTTCTTTTATTCTTTCTATTTCCCTCCCAGATGTGAAAATAAACATTAACTTTTATTCCTAAGACAAAGTACACTGGTTATCTCTAAGTAAAATTAAATTGTATACTGTTGTATTAAATCATTAAAGTATTAAGGCTGCTAGGTTATCTCTTGTTCACTTTCTATAATTTCAAACTTTATTTTTCACTGAACTACCTGTCAGTATACATTTAAAAATTGCATTTTCCTCAGCAAAGAGAGCTTTCAAAAGTAATTGCTTGCACCTCCATCTAACTTGTCTCTATGTAAAAGTCATTAGCAATGAATCTTGTCTGTTTTTCAGAACAGAATGTACATCTGCCTTCATGCATACTTCTTGCCTCCCACCAAACATTTGCTAATGGCAAAAAAAAACAAGCTAATGTCTTTGTAATTGCAAGAAACTCAACATTTTTCATCATTGTCATCATTTTCTCATATTTTCAAGCCTATTTGCTTACAACAAAACTTGTTTTTTGCTTAAGCCAAGAGCATTAATCAAGAAATTTGCCCTCATAAAAATGAGAAAAAATATCTTGATATATAATATAATCAGTGCACTTTTACAACTTATCCCCACCTCAGTAGCCCAATATCACAGCATACTCACAGTAAATTTGTTTTTGTCAAGCCTTTATACTCTTGTAAAACCTATACTTCTTGCAACTAAAATGTGCTTGTTTACTGTAATATTTTTAACACATACAATAGTCACTGAAAAAAATCCCTCACAATTGAAATACTTCTCACTACATAAAATGTATTTACTGTACATGATGTACAGTTCATGATATGTTTTAGACAAATACTAAGAAGAATGTTGTTTTTACTAACAGTTACCTTTCCCCCATTTTTGTGTATTTCTAAACATTAATAACATAACGTGCCATATATGCTTTACAGTCCACCCACAGGTTTATCAAAATCAATAAAAGTCCTGCCTTTCTCTTCCACTTTTTCTTGGAAAAGTTGTGTTGCTGGTCCTCCTCTTGCTCATCATCTCCCAACACCATGTCTCTGGTTCAAGTTCAAGGTACTCCTGATTGTTCTAGTCAGCTCCTGTCTTGCAAGCATTTTCCTACTAAACATTGGAAAAGGTTTCACTGGCAAGTCTCTCTACGATCTGTATTGCCAGAAGAATGAGCAGCAGAGTCCATTTGGGTTTGTTGACTCATTTTTTGTTGGATACATTTTTTTTATTTACGTCTTAGCCTGTTCTGGATCAAAAAATGTATTTGATCCTCCAGGAAAAATATACTGAATACAGCTGGATATAGCAGCTTGAATCCCACAACTGACTCTCAACATTCGCTGATGGCTGAGATAAATTTGCTTTTCTTCTGCATAGTATACAGTGAAGAATCATTCTCCACAACACTCTACTGTTTCCAGTTTCAATACTTTCCTTTCTGCCACAGTTTTCTTAGGATCAACTCTTTGCTTGTATACCTGCATCTGTACTAATGCAGATCTTGTCTGCTTTCTCACAACCAGGTTTGGAGCATATATTTAATGCGCCCTTTCAGTTAATAAACCATGATGTGGAAAAGCAGTCCAGCTGCTTATTTGTGCTTTCATAAAATTAATACACTCTGTTCCTTCCAGGTTCTCTGGTATAGCAAGAAAATCTCAGGTTTTCGATGTGTGCTGTCTTCTAACTCTACCATTTTTTGAAGTCTCATAGTCGGCCAGCCTTTTCTTCATTTCAACCTTTGATTTAGCAGTTTTATCAGCTTCTCTGAACAAGTTAGTTTCTTCTATTTTTCCAACCTTTTGTTATTTGACTTGATATACTGCTTCAGTGTTTCATTTATTTTAATAAACTTTGAGTACATTTGATTTATATTTTCTGTAAATTATTGGAAGTCATCTCTTGTACCAAAGCTGAAGCTTGAAAATGCTTTTTGCTGAACAGCTGCAGTAGTATTCATAAGCAGTGTTTTCTCTTCACTTTTTATGGTTGATTTTCTTTTATGTTCTGTTAATTATTTCGTTGCTGGCATCCAGGCAGTTTACTTATTAACCAGTAACCGAATTTTACTCAAGCTGGCAGTATCAGAAATTGTTGTTTCTCTGTTTATTTTTTCACACTGGGAGAGCTGAAATTGAGCTGTTGATCAGTGTGCAACCTTCTTGGAAATCCCAGCTAAGCCCATTACTGAGTATGCTATATCAGAAAGAAGAAAGTTTGATTCATCACAGGCAGCATACTCCATGTTAAATAAAGATGGATTCCATTCTTATTCCAGTTTGTGCCATTTTTCCGTGTCAGTATCATACAGATAAACTTTTGAGATTAAAGTTGTAATTAACAGAAGGTGAGGTGAAAGCAGAACCTACAAAAATGTATGTTGTTTAACAGTAGTAGGTTTTATAGCAGCTCGGTTTTGGGTCTGTAGTGGACAGAAGGTCTGTATTGAGCTGTGGTTTTGTTGTTTAAAGTGTTGTGTTGGACGGGGGGGGAGTAGCACCACCTCCCCTTTTTGGACAACAGCAGTTGTACATGTTTAATGTGTAAATACTGTTTAGGATTCAGCATCTTTTGACCATGTTTTAGCTAAGGAAAGGCTGCTAAGTTTTGTAATATTTTATCCAGGCTTCCAGGGTATCTGCTTTGTGTGGACTACTTTGGGAGTGAAGTAGGGCAATGCAGAAAGAATTTGAATGTTTTAGTTTAGTTTTAGGTCTAGACCTCTGACATTGCCTCTTTGGAGGCCACTATACCTGTATACATATAACATCAGACAGATGCACACAAATCAGCTTCCATGGGTACCCAGGCTCAAGTGCGTGTGGCAAAAGCTAGTTTTATTGTTTTAGAAGGGGAGTCCTCACCAGCTCCTGTATGGTATCTGATTGTCAGATGTTGGATGGTTCTTCTTCCACTTTTCCTTCCATTCCTCAGGTTTTGCCTGAACAGTGATTCACCCTGCCCCAAGGGTTACTGACAGCTAGAAGCTGAACCTTCAGTGTCCTCCTCTGCTGAATGGAAGAGAAACCACCACTATCCTCAGGTTGAGGTCTCCCAGGAATGTGAGAGGAAACGGCCAAATCATTCCCCACAGATGTCTTCCCCTAGGGTTATGATGTAGATGTAATGACACCATGTCCACTGAGTCACCCATAGACGAGATCTCGTTTGCAGAAACACTAGGATGAAAGATTTCTTCGAATGGGAAGGAAGAGAGAATCAGTGGCACAAAAAAGGTACTTTTAATTTGTTGGGCTTGTATGGCTACAATCTAGAGGATGCCTTCATGGCAACCTCCAAGGAACTTGACTCTCCACTCTCTGCTCCTAAGAAACCTCATAAGTTTTACAAGGTGAAAAAGTCCCAGAAATGTTTATTCAAAAAAACCTGTGGTGGATCCAGCAGTGGTGCCCACAGATCCAGAAAAAGTGTCCAAGCTGGCTCCTTTTGTTAATCTGCTAAACGGCAAAGAAAGTAGGGATATGGATAAATTTGAAAAGAAAGTAGGTACAGCTGCTACCATGGCTTTTGGGGCAAACAAATGTCAGACACATATAACTAAATTCCAAATGGCCTTCCTTAACCATTTGGAATTTAAGTGGAGAGATGCCTGATGCTGGCCAGAGGGGCAAACCTTTGGGAACTCACAAAGAGAGCTAGTCATGTGGTAAAGGTATTCAGTCAAGTATAGCAGCATCCAGGACAACAAGTATGGGGTCCAAAATGAGGAGTCATGGCTGGTTGAGGCTTCAGGCTGTCACAGCACAGCTGCTTAATGCCTCAGATAAGAGGATACTTTTTTGGGGCCCTATTAGTGCAGCCTTCAAGAGAATAGAGGAAACATGGAAGTCATATAGGGTGTAAAACAGCTTTTTCAAACCTCCTGCCATGCTAAGAAAGTAGCTATCTTCAAAAATCTGGACCTTGCTTTTGCATGCAGGATAAAGGTAAGCCTGCAAAAGGAAAAAATGTGTAATTTTAAAAATATGACCGTGAGACAACAAGGGAACACTTCAGGGCCCTAGGGCCTTTCTTGGGCAGGGAGCAACCATAATTATATCGAACTTCTCCTTGTTTTCCTTAAGCCCCCACCCAGCTTAAAGCCAAACTCCATTTCCATCAGCAGGATTGCTTTGCAACTGTCACAATGCCTACTAGTTTCAGAGACAATACCAAAGGACATAATAGATCCTCCAAATATTTGCAGTGGGATACAGACTCCACTGGCCAACAGTGTTCCATATGACAGGAGTACCACCTGTTCCAAAAGTCCAAAAACATTGAATCCATCCCGTAATCCTGGAATTCTTGGCACAAGAAGTGGTAGGGAGAGTTTCTCCATTAGAAAGAAAGAAAGAAAGGTTTTTACACCAGGCTTGTCTTGCTCCCCAGAAAAGAAGGAACTTTGGAGACCTGTTCTAGACTTGTCAAGATAAAACACATATTTCAAAAGTGCCACCATTCAAGCTGCTCACTCAAACCCTGAAGGGTCACCCTGACTTCACATTCTGATTCCTATCAACAGGGACTGCATATGCTTCATCAGGCTGCTTATGCTTTCTCAGATATGAAGCGGGGTGTTACATTATCAGTTTACTTTGTTAACATTTGGTTTTGCTACTGCTCCCAGTGATTGCATTTTGCAGAACCTAGGACATTACATTTTCCTTTACTTGGATTTTACTTGAAAACTACCTCATGTAGGCTGCTTCTCAGGAGTAGGTGAACAGGGCCCTTTCCTCAGTAACAATTCATAGGTAGGTACTAGGCTATCAGCCCAAGGGCCTAAGGAAGCCTAGCCAGCAAGGTTCCCTTGCTTACGCCACCCAAGAAAGTTATTTTCCTGTGCCTCAGTCTAGCAGAGCCACAGAAGTGATCCCTGGGGTGTATTTCCTATTTCCCATCCACTCATCAAGATTTTTCTTGGAGTGCTAATGAGGAACTTTGCTTGACATAGGTGGGTCGCTTGTTCCAAAGTATGGGAAGTCTCTGGGACAGGAATCTATCCCTCCAGCATGTCCTGTTTGTTGTGGTGACAAGGTTTAGGTCCCTAGAACATGTGGTTCAGAGGGATTGGGATTTCTTTAGGTGTACCATGTCCAACAGCACTGAGTTTGACTTAGCTTTATATGTTAGGCAGAGATCACCTCGGAGTAGGCGATATGCTACAGAGTAAAGCTGGAGTTTTTTTGAGACGGTCAGTGTAGGGCATCTGTTTGAGGCCAGTAATCCTCTTTGTTAGGTACTTCTGTGGCCTTTCCAGCTGCTGCAGAGGTCTTGTGAGGTACAT